>NC_054541.1:8540513-8573013 GCF_017654505.1 Polyodon spathula | reverse complement strand
ATAGTACTGAATTACAAATGGTACATTGAAATTTTGTTCTGTTTGATATTTTATTTTTAAACACTGAAACTCAAAATCAATTATTGTAAGGTGACATTGGTTTTATGCTGGGAAATATTTAAGAAAAATAAAAAACTGAAATATCTTGCTTGCATAAGTATTCAACCCCTGTGCTGTAGAAGCTCCCAGTTTGCATCGATGAAAGAAATGCCCTAACGAGGACACAATTACCTTACCATTGGCCTCCACTTGTGAACCATTAAAGTTACTGTCACATTTTCTGGATAAAAACCCCACTGTTGAAAGATCATTGGTAAGGCTGTGAATCTGAAGGAAAATGATGACCAAAGAGCATTCTACAGAATTTAGAGATAAAGTAATACAAATGCATAGATTAGGGAAAGGGTACAAAATAATATCCAAGTGTTTGGCTATCTCAATGAGCACAGTTGGATCAATAATCAGGATATATATTTTTTTTCTTAAAAATATTTCTCAACATAAAACCAATGTCACCTTACAATAATTGATTTTGAGTTTAAGTGTTTTAAAATAAAATATCGAACAGAACGAAATTTCAATGTACCATTTGTAATTCAGTAATATGAGAGAATTGGTCTGAATACTTTTGCAAGCCACTGTGTGTGTGTGTGTGTGTGTGTGTATGTGTATATATATATATATATATATATATATATATATATATATATATATATATATATATATTAATATATATATTCAGTGACAAATTGATTTGCCAAACTGCCAATAAAGGATTACCATAAACTAAGTAACCAAACACTCAGGGTCTCATTCACATTCCATTGCATTCAAGTGGAGAAGAGGCATGTTTTGAATGCCATTGGAAATTGTAAACTTTATAAAAAAAGGTGTCAAACTACTGATGGAGATGGAAATAAGATTGATTAGCCACAGAGTACAGATAACAAGCAAAGATGAGTCTTATTAAAAACTCATTGTGAAACGAGGAAAGGATCAAACTGCTAAGCAATGGGAGTCTTATTTCCATCTATGTGGCATGAGTATCCCAAAGCAAGTGTATTTTCCATAAATCAATGGGCAGCTTGTGAGATGAGAATCACGTGTAAAACATCTAGCCAGCCAAGCAGAGTTTCAATGGCCAAACAGAATCAAGCCATTACATCAAACCAACTTGTACAGTTCAGTGTAACCATTGACAGTTAAGCAAAAAAGCTCAAATAAAAAGATATTTATTTGCGAGCTGGATATGTCCCCTCACTCATTTGCTTTACCACCTATTCTCTACTGAATCTGGCCCTGACCCCCTCAACACCCACTCATCTCGGCTCTTCAATAATCATTTGTCACGACCGAACAAGGAGCTGTGTTCCTCACTGCAGGATGCAAACCAGCACCTTGAGACTTGCCAATTACACAGGATTTTAAGACCAGGAATGATATCCTACTTGACTGCGATTAATCAAGGCTGTTCGTGACCGTTAAATTGGACAAGTTATTTTGTTTTATTGGAAATCAAAAGTAGAAAAGGGCAAGAGGAAACTGCAGTTTTATGTATCTTCTAATAATATTTGCCCACTACTGCAGAAGGTTTAATGGAGCTACATTTTCCCCTGAAGATGCACTCCAACACTTAACATACTTGCCAGCCAAGATCTCTAGACTTGCTTCTGAAGACAAATAGTCTTTTTTTAAAAGCTCACTGCCCAGAGCTTTTCTGAAACCTGCTGGGACACTCAGACATTATCAAAAACCTGGTTTAGTCGCTCACAAACTGCTGTGAAAATGGCACTTCAGTTTTCTTTACTGCACAGGGTCGTTTTAAGGGTACATCAAAATTTAAAATATATTACTATATATACATACATACTTTATTTTACAGTTGCAGCAGTTACACTATTGTTTTCAATACAGATTCTTCCATATTCCTTAGAAAAAACAAGACAGAATTTCAATTACTTGATTGATAAACTTGTAGGACCATAACCAATATAATTAGTCTCAACATGTCCAATAACATGTAACTTCAATAAAACAGTATGTTTCTGTTTTTCAATATCTTTCTGGCTGGGAGAGTTTCTTCAGCTTTCTACACAGAGAGTAAGATGATTTATATAACTGCTGGTATAAACTGAAGTTGCAGAATATAATTGATTCAAAATCAAATTCAAAGACATGAAAATACTAGCCAAGGGTCATCAGCACAAGAAACTCATTAAATAAAATCAGCCTTGGGTATAATTGGGCTCTGAATGCGATAGCAACATTGTACTGCTTTTGAAGTGTATGGCCAATGTTTAAATTAAAACTAAGCTTAGAAAAACAAAATCTGGCAATATTGGATAAAACTGCCAATATCATAACAAAGGAACAGTTAGAACTCCTTCCTTAGATTATTACAGTCCAACAGAACATTATCCAACCCCCACCACCTCTCCAATTCCCATTCTCTTTTAATCAAAAAGGAATACATATCAAATCTAATTCTAGTGGATTTAAAAAATAAAAAAAAATAATAAATTCTATGTTTTACTCTTTCCAGATAGTTTTCAAAACTGTTCCACTCCTCCGGCTTATATCCAGAAAGTTCAGCTGAAACTCCTCACAGCTGTCGAAAGATGTTTGTATACAATTAGGTTTGCAAAGGGTTATCAGTTTCTAAATGTGCATCACGGACAAGTTCTCAGCACTGTGCTAGGGTAAACTATGTGTTTAACAATTATTTTCAGGGCAGTGCAGATTCATGAAGGTAAAAACTTCCCATGCTGGCATATGAGCTGTGTCTTGGCACGAATGCAGTTGCTTTGTTACATCACTTGGAATGAGTAAAACTAAAGTGACAAATCAATAATGCAAAGAGCTGACTGATCCCAGGGCTTCAGAGTCAAAGAGGTTTAGACTGTATCATTCTAGGGACAAGGTAAAGGTGCTATGGCACTGACAGTTGCAGAAGGGACAGGTTTTGATCATGAATCATGCCACAAAGAGAACATGCAAAGGAAAGAAAAGAGATGATCAGACAGCAGACAGCCCTGGCCACTGCTTACGTCCACAAGCTTGAATAGTTCTCGAGTATGATGCCAGTTAGCATACTCATGGAGTACATGGTTATAATATGGAATGAACTGCCCGGAGATCCCTGATTCATATCCAGGCTATATCACTTGGAGTTCCCAGGAGGTGGCGCACAATTGGCCGAGCGCCGCCCGGGTAGAGAGGGCTCAGGTCGGCAGGGTAATCCTGGGTTCACCGCACACCAGCGACTCCTATGGCCAGCAGGGCGTCTGCTGTAGAGCCAGTCAGATCTGTGTTGTCCTCCGGCACTAGAAGTTTGATGGCTTCGCTGTGAACCTGCCATGCGAAAAAAGGCTGCTTGGCAGGGCATGTTTCTGAGGATGCGTGTGTCTGCCATAGTTTCGTGAAGTCGGTGTAGGGGTTGCAGCGGTGGACTGAGATCAATACATGCAATTGCAGATTCCAAATTGGGAAAAAATTCCACTGACAACTACTAAGTTTTATAATAAATATACGAAGAAGAAATCATACTAGACTAAACTACATAATGCGCAAAAAAAATCTATCATGTATGCGTTACTCAATTAGGCTTTTTTTTTTTTGCTGGCTGTACCAATAATAAAAGGCTTATTGTTGTCATTATGTGCCTTTATTGAATCAGGACTATGCAATGCAAAGCCCTTTTTAGGCATGTACATGGCGTATGTGTGTGTATGTGTGCGTGCATCATTATTACCACTTGCATTTTATTAAAATCACAACCCTTGCATCGCAGCCAAGTTTGGACAGTGAATAACCAGATGGCTGGCCCTTAATGGTCTGCTGTGCTCTTGTTCCTACAATGTGACTAGTTGTTTAATTCTGGTATGAGGACATTCGTCATAGTGATTATAAATATATAAATATATTATTCAGAGGAAAACCTTTTCTACATTCTTGAGCATTGCCATGGGCTGTCAGTGTCTCCTTTGTGCCTTCTCAACCTGCCATTTCATATTTGATACTGAAACAAACAATGGTCTCAATGCTCAGAACAATTAAGCGTTCTGGCCTGGGGCAAACGTTTCATCCCACAGAGATTACTCAGCCATGTTAACGCAGGTAGGCTTATTTTTTCAGATTGCTTGGAAATATGCTTCTCTTCCCACGTCCATCATTCACAGAGAAAGCTGCAGATGGACACTCACTGTATTAGCTCTAGTTGAGGCCTACTAGTAAAGCATAAGGAAGCACCCCTGAGTTCCGGTTGTTGTATCTGTTGTATATGCGAGCCCAGGATGAAACACTCTGCAGCAAGTCTTTTGATTTCTAGAGCTTCACAGAGAAGCACTGGGTCTTGTTTCATGCACAGCCAAAGAAGCGGCACATCACTGAGGGCGTTTGACTTGATTGTTTCTCTGTTTACATATTATTAGTGGCCAACAAAGCAATATAAAAACCGGTTTACACCTTAAAACAACATTCTTTAATCATAAAGCAGGAAAGCACAAAGAGAGCAGCTACCCAATAAAAAAATAAATAAAAAAAAATAGAACTCAGGAGACAGGTACAGTAGTTCAGCTAGCAGAGAGGCCAATATAATCCCACATGACAAGGAAATGCTTTCAACACTTGACAGAAACTGGAGGAAGGACTGCTTTAATAACGTTGGTAACTTTATTTTTTATTTTTATCGAATTCATCTCAAGATAATTTTTTTTGGTCTCAAATCAGCCGTCTTAATGCATCCGTTCTTAAACAAGGCATGACGCCATTGCAGATTTAGGGTTCTTGTACAATAATTGGCATTCCAACTCATGTTAACAAAAGCTTTTGCAGTTAGACATTCTCCTTAGGATAATAAGCATACCAAATGTTATAAGCTCACAAATACGAATGAGAAGTCTGCTTTGATCCCCCCCCACCCCACCCCACATCGCTATTGGAAAACGCCTGACAATTTGTTTTTGAACTAACATACCAGTACTCTCCACATAATTTCTATAGATATGATATAAAAAGGCACCCGGTATTTAGACCGATATCTGTACAAATTACATGGTTTGGACTTAAGGAAATGGCATACATTTTATAGGCGTTCCATGCATTTTTGGGGTTTGCCAGAATAGCTGTACAGTACTTTCCACTGAAAATGACATGAGTCATTAAGTTGCCTTTGAATAAATATCATCTGCTTGAAGTAACATTAAGAAAGCAGTCTACAATTAGTTTGTAGTTTGAGTCAGTCTTCAAAAGAAAACCAATTTCTCTAATGAAATCTTAAGCCACACTATTTGTGCTACACATACTGCTATCTCCATTATGAACAAATTCGTTTGTCAGACATCTGAAGACGACTTCTTCTAATCTACATACAAGCAATTCTAATTACAAAACTGTCCTTGAAACATGTAGGATTTCTAGAAGAGACAGAACAAGGTGCCCTTTTTGAAAACAATGCCACATCAATTATAAATAAACATATGAACACTGGCCTTGGACATTTTTAGATGAGAGTACAATATTACTCAAGGAGACCTGGGGTTAACACCAGTCTGTTCTGTTTTGGGATCATTGATTTACCTTTCTTATGTCACCCTATTATAAACAAAGGAAAGAATGCCTTATATATTTCCATTCTACGTGCTACAGTTTTCTGTATTTCAGTTAAGGAGACCATCCAAGCCGTTGACATTTTCAGGCTACGTGTTTATTAGATACAACCAGGCACGTGACTGCCAGCTCAAAACTACCTTACAAAAAAGTTTGTGCAATTCCAAAATAAAATAGTACAAAATGTGACATTCAAACCATCACTACATAAATAACAGGGACAGAAATAAGACTACTATTACATTGCAGTTTGATCCATTTCTGGTTTCGCTCTGAGTTTACCAAGGCACTCCTGAGCTTGTTACCTATACACTGGGGCTAAGGAGGCATAGTTTAAAACCTAAGGTGGGGGAAAACAGCTATGCAATAGGAGTCTTGTTTCCAGCCTTGTATAATAAGAAATGAAAATGTGCCAGTTAATTCACAATCATGTTTTCAAAAGGTGATCGTTGCAGATGTTATAGGTGTGAATAGTGTATTAGTGAGATGGGACAAGTTCACCATATAATAATTGGGTAACTAATTGCCATGCTTGTTCATTAATAAAACATCAGCCTATTTGCATGTCATGATTAAATGAATGAACTTAGCTGTGCCGATTGTGTTTTAATTAAAAGGCTTTCTTCAGAAAACCTTATAATGAAGGCAAGTCCATCAGGAGAAAACAGTGTAAGCACAGTACCCAGTGTTGAGATTAAAAGGAAATTGAGACAGGTCATGTTTGGTCAACCAGACTGCAACAGGCTTCAGTCAGCTTTACAACTCTGCACCAGGTACAGGAGGCGTGGCAGTTAAGAGAGGTTCGGAGGAGGTTAACGAGTTCATTGTGCAGAGCAAAAGAACGCCAGCCTCCTGGTTAGCAATTTACCTACAGACGCAATATCCATGTCGTTTGCACCAACTCCACCCAGCTCACACCTAAAGTATTGATCCTAATACTTGCCTATATTACAGTAATGTAGTCTATTAATGTAGTGTTCTATTAACAGCTTACAAATTGTAGTATTAAACGTGATTCAAATATACATTTAAATGCTATACAGTATGGCAAGAAATAAACAACAATATAAAAAGTTTATTTTTTTCTTACTAATCCTCTAATAAAATCTGCAACTTGTACCTTCTATTTAAATTTATAAAAGCAGCCTAATGTCTGGCCAAAATCTTGCTACATTTTTAACTTCTTTTTGAATAACATGATAAACAATGGAAATTTGATCTACGATCTAGTATGGTGTTGCACCTCTAGTTTTTATCAATTGTTACACACAAAATCTGAAAATATTTAAATACAGTCTGAATTTTAATTTCACCTCCCATATGCACTTACTTTTTGCAGGCACTTGCTGTTTAAGTTGCCATGGTAATAGTCCTTTGGGGCCTAGCTGTCAAAGTGCTTACCCAAGACACCATGCTCCACCCTCAAAGGTCACTTGGTTAATTGGCCATAGGGGGTTTGGCTAAGCTCTCCGTTTTCAGGCAGATGCAATATATCAGCAGCTTGAATCAATAATTTAAAACAAATTCAGGCCTTACTTTCGCACGGAAGCAGTGAAACCTTAATGTACATCGGCTGGCTATTAAAAGAGAGAGGGACTTTACTGCTTCTTAACAACCTGCAAAAACGTACCGAAGCAAAACCAAGCACCGATGAGAAATTCAAAGATGTGATTATCGCCGACTTCCCTTGCTCGCTCTATAATGGGGTTTTCCTAAAGATAGCTGGTGTAAAACTGATCACAATCTGTAATGGGCTCTTCCAGTCCATTACTGTAATGATAAGTGGTCATGTTCTTGATTTCACAGTTTTACCAGCGTTCCATGTAGAAGGGTTACAATAAGAGTCTGCTCAATAGAATTACATGTGTGCAGAAGAGCACAGAAGTACTTCATTCCTATTTATGTAATAGTTATCACACGTAATTGCTTGAATTAGTATCGACTGGTCTGTAGACCAAAATATTTAGACATTTCAGAAGGAGTTTTATTGGCTATGGGGTTTATATTCTGTGTTGCTGAGCAAAAAGCTTCGGTTACATCCCACTTAAATCTAATGGGCTTTTATTTATTTATTTTTTTAAACTAAACTGTGCCAAAATTCCCAACCATGCGCCTTACAATGGGAACAAGTGTGATGATGCATGCCACTGTATCTTGTACATTCGATTATATTTTGTGCTAGATTATATATATATATATATATATATATATATATATATATATATATATATATATATATATATATATATATACACACACACACACACACACACACACACACAGTGGCTTGCAAAAGTATTCAGACCCCTGACCAATTCTCTCATATTATTGAATTACAAATGGTACATTGAAATTTCATTCCATTCGATATTTTATTTTAAAACACAAACTCAAAATCAATTATTGTAAGGTGACATTGGTTTTATGTTGGGAAATATTTAAGAAAAAAAACCATATATAAGTCAAGGCCTATCTCATCAGACAGATAGCTCTCACTTTTAATTTCTAGCAATGGCAAAAAAAAAAAAAAAAAAAAAAAAAAAAGAGTATTATATTCTAGACGACTACCAGACTAATCTACCACCCCACTCCTCTTTGAATATAATCTCAAATTCTGTTATACTCCAAGGAATTAAATTCCCTTTGAAGTCTCCTTCAAATGTATGGAAATTGTGCTTTAAAAAGCACCTCATAGAGCCAAAAGCGTAATGTCCAACTTAATCCTTAAGAAGAAAGAAAGCACGAGCCCACTGACTGTGTCATAATTCACCCTGCGAGTCTATCTCGAGAGAACAGAGAAACACACGCAAGAGTTCGGATGGAAGATGGCCTAATTTACCCGGCAAGTTGCCCCCCCCCCCTCCTCCTCTCTCCTCTCCTCCCCTCTCCCCCCCTCCCCCCCCCCCCTCCTCCCCTCTCCTCCCCCCCCCCCCCCCCCCCCCCTCCCCTCTCCTCCCCTCCCCCCCCCCCCCCCCCCTCTCCTCTCCTCTCCTCCCCCCCCCTCCCCTCTCCCCCCCCTCCCCCTAACAAAAAATGGCAGCTAATAAAGGATTACTAACACTTCCAACCAACCCATTTGTGAACTGTTCTAATATATTAAGTGATGAGGCAATGCAGACACGAAAGTAGTTTGAAACCTGAGGATGCTCATGTTACTTGACAGCGTCTGAAGGGGTGAGAAAGCCATTATCAAGGGTGAAAAAGAGTTCTTGCAGTAAATTAAAAGTCAAAAAGACCATACAGTAGAAAAAGCTGAAAATTAACTTTGCATTAGGTATCGCCATCAAGTTCAGGATTAGTGTAATGCACGCAGGCAATATGACTGTGGCAGTCTGGAGAAATGAGTTCTGTTCTTTAAATAGAAATATTGTTTAATGGACTGAAGAGCTGAGGAAAACAGTAGAGGTCATAGGATGCTCTCCAATGTGGCAAGAGCTGGCCACATGCTGATAAGCTACAAAAGTACTTATACAAATTTAACCTGGGAAAACAATGGTTTAGCATTTCTTAGTCCCCTTTGTCCCAAAGCTGATCAACACTCTTCTGCTGTTCTGACATGGGTGTCTCAAACTAATTCACACTGCTGGTCCTTAAAGCATTTTGCAGGATTAAATATATCAGGTACAGGCAGAGCTGAAACACTACAACATGTACAGGCTTATCCTTAGCAACTACACAGCACGCATGTATAGGAACTGTGCGCCAGCCCTGAAGGGTGTTCACACTGACATCTTGCATATTCTTGTGATTACATGGCAGACGTCAGGAGACATCTACACTGAACAAAGATATAAATGCAACATGCAACAATTTCAAAGATTTTACTGAGTTACAGTTCATATAAGGAAATCAGTCAATTGAAATAAATTCTTTAGGCCCTAGTCTATAGATTTCACATGGCTGGGAATACAGATATGCATCTGTTGGTCACAGATATCTTTTTTTTTTTTTTTTTTTTTAAAAAAGGTAGGGGTGTGGATCAGAAAACCAGTCAGTATCTGGTGTGACCACCATTTGCCTCACGCAGCGCGACACATCTCCTTCGCATAGAGTTGATTAGGCTGTTGATTGTGGCCTGTGGAAAGTTGCTGGATATTGGTGGGAACTGGAACATGTTGTCATACACGTCGATCCAGAGCATCCCAAACATGCTCAATGGGCGACATGTCTGGTGAGTCTGGCACTGTTCACAACATTGACATCAGCAAATCGCTCGCCCACACGACGCCATACACGCCGTCTGCCATCTGCCCGGTACAGTTGAAACCGGGATTCATCCATGAAGAGCACACTTCTCCAGCATGCCAGTGGCCATCAAAGGTGAGCATTTGCCCACTGAAGTCGGTTACGACGCCAAACTGCAGTCAGGCCAAGACCCTGGTGAGGACGCGAGCACACAGATGAGCTTCCCCGAGACAGTTTCTGACAGTATGTGCAGAAATTCTTCAGTTGTGCAAACCCACAGTTTCATCAGCTGTCCGAGTGGCTGGTCTCAGACGATCCCGCAGGTGAAGAAGCCGGCTGTGGAGGTCCTGGGCTGGCGTGGTTACACGTGGTCTGCGGTTGTGAGAAATGAACATTCAATTCTCTGGCAACAGCTCTGATAGACATTCCTGCAGTCAGCATGCCAATTGCACGCTCCCTCAAAACTTGAGACATCTGTGGCATTGTGTTGTGTGACAAAACTGCACATTTTAGAGTGGCCTTTTATTGTTCCCAGCACAAGGTGCACCTGTGTAATGATCATGCTATTTAATCAGCTTCTTGATATGCCATACCTGTCAGGTGGATGGATTATCTTGGCAAAGGAGAAATGCTCACTAACAGGGATGTAAACAAAGTTGTGCACAAAATTTGAGAGAAATAAGCTTTTTGTGCATATGGAAAATTTCTGGGATCTTTTATTTCAGCTCATGAAACCAACACTTTACATGTTGCGTTTATGTTTTTGTCTTTGATCTAGTCATGTACTGGTGACTACAGCTGCCTTAATCAAAATACAGGCAACTGCACATCAAATCTGGGAATTATTTCAGCAATAGGAGTACAGTTTTTTTTTTTTTTATTATAATAAATGCTCATTGCACACACCCTATTGCAGGGTGTAGTTGCTATAGCTTTGCACTCCCCAAACCAATTCTTTGCTTTTCTAACGATTGCAAATCCTCACATTCCTTACTCATGTGTGTAGGTCTGTAGTGATTTATAAAAAGTCATGAACACCCCTGGTGCTAAAAGATCACTTATTGGCGTTTTTCTTGCCCCTCTTTATCTTTTGGTTTTCAATCAATTTTCTTCCGTTGAGTCAGGGAATTGGAAGGGGTAGGGGTGATGAAAATCACTCCTTGTTCTTTTGTGGAATACTACACTTTAATCATTTTAGTCAAAGCAGATTTCTTATGACAGCACACCTTTGAATATAAACATGGCTCTATTGAGATTTCTTGCCTCGAATAGTGTAAAATCATTGACCTCATTTGCATGGGAAGTGCATGCTCACTCATTTTCTTAGAAAAGTACAGGACTAATACACAGATCAGTGGCACCCAGATTTAATTATTAAAAAGTCCTGTATGGAGACAATTATAAAACCTGTTTTGCCAGGGGCAGTTTAAGCCTTGGTAGCTAACTGGAATTGCATAGCTTGGCCCCGAAGCCACCCTTTTCACTCTTCTTGTTTGATGATAGTGCACTCCAAGAATAGCAAAAATGTCTACATTCCCAATGTACCTCTTTCAAAGGCTTCTCCTGTCCGTCAGCCCTGCAGAGCCACTAGAACCTAGGTGGCTGTTTTTTTTTTCTTTTCTTTTTAACAACAAAACAACAGGAGATCAATCAGACACATATAAACATCTGTCCTGCGTGCATGAAAAAGCAGAGCTCTCCAGCTAGGCAGTCCATTAACGAAACTGACCGCGGCTTTCTCACAAGCACAAGCAGATTTGAACAAAGAAAAAGACAGGCTTCCTATGAAACAAATAGGTATGCTCCTTCTGTTACTACAGGAAAGTGTGGAGATGTGTAAAAACTATGCGATTATAAAATAGCAACATTCCACCAACTCATGGCAGGAGTGATTCAAAGAATAAACCAATAGGATGTGATGTCACTGGAAGTGACCTCATTACTGTGGCCTTGCATCACCCACCTTCACAGACTGGACAAGCCTGCCATGTCCTGTTAGAAGACTGCCAGTATCAATCATGCTGTTCACAAGGGGTTTGGTAATTCAAAGGCTGGATGGCAATGGATGTGCAGGCAGCATTTTCTTAAATGACACTCACTCTCAAATGACAACATCTAGACAATGCTGCTGAGGTTTGTTTTTCTTCCTGGTTTACTTGGTTTGTGCCAAGCAAACAGTTGGATGTATAAGCCCTAATGAATTGAGAATTGCTTTGCGAAACATTAAACATTCTTTGCAAATGTATCTTTAAAAAAAAAAGAAGGTACCTTAACATGACAATTATTTAGAATAAAAAAAAAATCAAAACATCAACAGGTCTACAAACAAAAACCATACATGTTCCCTTTACATTGATAATGTATGTGTGGTTCCTAACACTAAGACTTATAATTTGTTTACAAAATAAATAAATAATAAATAAATAAATATGGCTTGATTCCATAGTTACTGTGATCAAAGGAATTCAGTTAAGCAAAATAAAATTAAATCAATAAAAACACCATGCGTTTGATGGAACATGGTTAATTGCACTCCCTTCTCATTTAAAAGCAATTCACTTGAATTCAAAAGAATTGTAACCTCACAAAGCTCACATTAAAATAATATTGTTAAAATCTTAATATGTGTTAAAATTAACAACATAATACGGTTCTCCCTTAGCCTGTACCACAATCGTCTATGAAGCAGCAGCTTCTTTAATGAGAAATAGCCGTCTGTTATAAAGCATCAGTGACAATCATTGTTTGCAATGCAATACAGGGTTAAACGATGCCAGGCATTGTTAAGAATAATGGATTTAATGCCAACCCTACAGCTAGAATTTCCTAGAGTGGTACAGGGAACAGCAGCATCTCACAATGCAATGTCATGTAATTCTCTGGACCCTTTCAACACTCCTGCCTCAAGTCTACTATTAAATGTGAAGCATGCAGGGGGTGCTGTACCCTCTTCTACAGAAGTAAAAACCAATGTAAAGAGATACTGGAGGGTTTCAGGGTGTGTGTATGCGAGTGTGGCTCATAGCAACTACTCATAGTTCCTGACAATAACCTGACTTATAATTACGCAATGTCCAATTCCAGTAGTTTTCCATGAGAACTGGTCTTGTGTTTCATAGGGCAGTGGAGAGCTGGGATAGTTGTAAGAGATTCATGAACAGGGAACAGCATAGAGTCAGCAAGGCTTTTTTAGTTCCACAACTTTCTGCACAGCAGCGTAGCCCTAACTTTTTTTCAGGAGAAGAACTTCTTGTTCTGTTCTTATCTCTTTGCTACCTCCAGTGCCAAATCGTACACAAAAAAGGGAGGTTCATACACATGCTACACACGAGGTGGACATTAGTCATGTTGTTTAGATCAATAGGGTTTTTCTGTTTGTCAGTGGCTAGATAACAATGGAGTTTATATGAGAACAAGAGGGAAATTAAAAGAAATTACGAGTCAGGAGAAGTCATCCTTTTTGTGTAAAAGAGGCTTTTCAAGGTGATTCGTCAAATGAGATGGTGACAGCAGTAATAGTTATTGCATGGAGCAGGCAGTTTGATGATGGGCACATAAACCTATGTGGAGTGCGGCTTCTGACAAATGGATGGATAGTGATGGATAGATACTTTTTTTTTTTAATTATGAATTGAAAAAAAGAGGAACCTCCTCCCTCCCAAACACTGAGCTCAGCCTCCTCCCTCCCAAACACTGCGCTGAACCTCCTCCCTCCCAAACACTGCGCTGAACCTCCTCCCTCCCAAACACTGCACTCAACACAGGACATTTGCTTTTACAGTCCTGGCCCAGCACCCATCCCAGGGCCTATTATAATGGTCTTAACAGCAGCGCCTCTGTGTTTTACCACATTGGTATTACTTTATTGCATCACTACAGATATACAGTGGAAATATACAGGTCCACGACAGAGCAGGGTTACATCATCAGCAACACTGAATACATCTAACACACAGACACCCAATCCTGTGCAAAGAATAGCACTGGGTTCTTTAGTGAGTGCTGGTGATTTCTGAGTAAATGCTAGCAGGACGGGGTCCACAAATAACTGGCTGTAGCAGTTCCTCAACAATGTGGGCTGTACTCATAAACCATCTCCACCCAATAAATACATGACTTCAACAATGCACTGACTGGTGCACTTAATAAATGCAACCCAGAAAGTATCTCCCCTATAAAAGTATATCTTTGTAAAAACAAAGCATAGTAAAGCAAGTGTAAGCTGGGTACTAGTAAGAAAATGAAGCCTTACTGTATTTCGCCTTAGCCAGCCAACATTAGACCCAGCCCAATTTATTCCTGGAAGATATTTTTGTGTAAACAGAGACAACCCACAAGGGCAGAACATGAGAAAAGCAGCATGTTATCAATCAGGTTGTCTAAATAAAAAGACCTGACCCCCACCAAAAAGTACAAGGAGATTGCAGGTAGACAGCCTGACACCGACAGGGTGATGGTGAATGAAAAAAGAGACATTGCCTGTGACAGAAAACCATGAGCAAACACACCACAAAACCACCCCCCGGGAACCAAGAGACTCGAGGAGAAATGGGGTCTGGATTCAGAATGAGTGATCAGATCAGACACAGTTTACAAGAACACAGGAAAGACTGCCTTAGATCAAGTAAGTAAAAGAGCTACCATCAGCAAAGAGTAGACTCAAGCAGACTGATTGAAAATGCATACCAATCATCTGATGCTGGGAGAGCAAACTGCTCGATTAGTCTCTTGCATTCAGCACACATCCGAGTGGTATTCTTGAACCACATTTCAGTCACCACTGAAATGCGAGTCTCAAACTGCGCCTCCATCATTAAAGTATATTCTATTGACTATAAAAATGCTAATCCGAGACTTCAAATGTAGTGATTTTCTTTTTTTCCTTCTGATTGTGCTGCTACATGAGATCTGAGATGTCTTAAGTGATCACTATCTGCAAGTACATTATTCTACAAATTGGTTTCTGGTACTGAAGCTTAATGTTACCAGAATACAAAGAAAAAGCTTATTTGGGGGGGGGGGGGGGGGGGGGTGGGATAAAACTTTAAGTTACCAATTATTTTGTTAATTCCACTTTGAAGGACAGAACAGAGGTTTAGTCATTACTGAACCAACCTTTTGTTGACAAGAACCGAGCTTCCCCATGGCCAGAATCTTAATGCCCACTATCTTGACTGCAGTCAACACAGTCACTTCCTCAGAGCGGCACTAGAACAGTGTTATCTACAGCAGGCAAGGACGGCCAAATGGAAGAATCATGGTAATATTACAAAACACTGTCTATACAAAAATGATCACACACACACACACACACACACACACAAGGACGGTCTCAATTTATCCTCAAGATTGATACTCAGGAGCTCCCGAGTGGGGCATCTGGTAAAGGCACTCCAAATCTCCGGTTCGAGTCCAGGCTATACTATTACCGACCCAAGATGGGAGCGCCTGCGGGCTTGCCTGTAAGCTGCCCATAGCTGCATGGTCCTCCGATTCTGTAGCTCTGAGGTGGCTGCACGGCGAGACTGCAGTGTGAATAAAAAATAAAAAAAACTGTTGGCTGACGGAACACGCTTTGCAGAACTGTGTGCGCGTCTTCGCTGTTCCCAAGTCAGCACGGGAGCTGAGCCTAAAAATAATTGGATATGCCAAATTGGGAGCAAATAAAATAACTGTGGATTACTAAATTTTAAAAAAAGTTCTATAGGAGCCAAATTCTTCTATTAAGCCCTTAGATAACTTGCATTGCTATGCAATCTATTTTAATAGAGTCGTTGTTTTTCTTAATGATATTGAACAGTATATACCTACGTTTTCTTGCAATTTGCCAAAATCCATTTTTTAACATTTATTTATTTAATGCCACATGCTGGCTACCCCATTTTGTGAAAGACAGACCTACTAAAAAGGAAGGTCTACAATAAAAAAAAAAAAAAAACGTGGAATGTAATAAAAATGAACTTGCCACACAATGGTTCCTTAATTACTTCTTGGGTGTTGTTTTGGGTCTATAGTTGATAGTTTAATACTGTGCATAAAGGGAAGAGACAATTGAGTCGTCTCATTCACTGTGTCTGACTGAATACGATATCTTTCAGTCCATTGCTCCCTAATCAAGAGCCCCTGAATAAAGTAAAATAGACGCTAAAACAGAGTCAGTGCAGTCAATTTCTCAGTCATTTTCCACTACTCTGCACTCTCGTGGTAAACCTCTTCTCTGCTGAGGAAACCAGTCTTAAATAAGATTGAATACCCGAGTCTCCCAACTGCCAAGGCTTGGCTCCACTACAATAAAGGCAATATTGAGACAGAAATGAGATGCAGGGTGAGTATTTATTCTTTATATTTATTTTATCTATCTTTGTTATTGTTTGGCTTGATTTGTATGTGTATTTTCTTATATTGTATAATAATAATAATAATAAATAATAATAATAATAATAATAAATAATAAGTCAAACAAAAAAACTATCCATTTGCTAAAATATATTTTTAGTTACACTATTTTTGAATTTCTTTCTTACTGTTTATATATATATTTTTTTTTTTATTCCTTCGGAGAATCTGAAATCCCTCCAATAATTCCACTCTCCCCGATTTACATGACAAAAGAATCGAGCTAAAGGAATTTCATAGAGCGCTGACTGGCTCCTCTGTTCTGAAATTACCAAAAAGCGAAATGCTCTGCAGCAGTGTTCTAGCGTCACAAAAACAAGCAACCAACTACAGCTGTATTATTGTCTTCTCCGGGGTCTCCTTTACATGTGTCCCAAAAATATGCAAGCAGTCCTCCAGGCAATGCAGGGAACGTGCTTTGAATTACAATTTGATCTGTCAGAAAGTCAGCAGAAACCTTCTCTCTTTTTTCTGTGCTACTTTTACAAAGCAGCACCCACACAACCATGTATTGTAAAAAAACAACAAAAAAAAACAACCAATTGTCCGGTAAACATGACATGGTTTTGTACTGGGTAAGTGTTCAGTAAAATACAATAGATTACACCTTTCATGTTAATAGATACCATAAGCCAACATTAAAACAGATTATATACTAAATACAGTATCGGCACCACACAGTCGCATCTGGATTTGTGAATTCCAAATTGATACTATAGGTCAAGCTTTGGATAAGGATAACTATATACATACATGTTGCGAATCTCTGTGATTGTGGAGCAAAACGGGCGTTCAGTCTTGTTTTTTATCTGGGCACACAAAGAATTGTACGTGCTGGGTCCTGCGTTGACAGATTCACTCGACGTTATTGGTGGGAAAAGTAATTTAATAGCCAGTGTTATTGTTCTGCTTAGATTCCCCGCTCAACTTTTCAAGCACCGCTTGTATGGCTTTACCCTTTTAAGAACAAGGTCGTTGTGTAAATAACATTCGTGCATTCATTAACTATTGACAAAAGTGAGTAACAGCCGTGAGCTCGGGGGAAAAAGCCACCAACTGGGAAAATCCCTCAAATGGAAACAAGAGGAAAAAAAATATCTACTTAGACTACTTATTCTAACCTTAGCCAAATGCATCACCCGCATGTTTTTCATAAGCAAATTTAACAAAAATAAACTGCAAACAGTATTAAAATATAGAAATATACTCGCTGCACTATATATTTCCGCTTTGGATGGGGGCCGTTAGTGAAATAGAAACTCTGTCTCGGTGACAAACATTGCAAGCAGGTCATTTACCCGCAAACAAAACCCATTATCGGCATTATAGCAAACACATATATGCGCACACCATACATGAAAACAGTTCTTACTTTTATAAACAACTGTTTGCTTCGCCCTCGTTAAAACTACAACAAGTTCATTTACAACATGCATGTTCAATCAGAAGACAAACCACCACAACAAGCACGAAAATATAAAGAGAAATCATTGTTTGAAAAAGCTTACCAGCTGAAAAGTGCAGAGAAAAATCAGCGTGCATCGACCAGAGCAGCACCCCATTCTAATCTCGCACTGGACCAGGCACAGAATGGGATCCGACTGTTCTCTAGAACCAAAGTAATTCAATTAAACCGACAGCTCTTTCCAACATAATATGAATGAATGAATCGAACTGGAACTACGCAAGGAGGGACGGAGGGAGGGAGAGAGGGGGGTCTGTACTTAGTTTCTCCAGCGAGCTAAGCACGGGGTTGTCATGTTTTATTGAAGTCAGTTTTCACTGGGTGAGACCTACTCCCACACGAGGTGTATAGTTTGTGTGCTCTGAAGTGCGGCGCTCAGGTTCAGCTGAGACCTACACGATGTGGTCGAGGTAACGAAAACCACGGGAGGGGCGAGAGGATCTCCTTTTAAAGGGGAATGGTCCTCGTGTTTTTGCCGCACGGAATATGTTAACCTGTATTGTTTTGTTCCGTCGGTAATAAAGCCAGTTTTACAACATTCAAGGAAGTTCATAAGTAAATGTTAATAATGAGACACTACAATTAAAAGATGCTCTGATTTTCTTTTATCAGCAAGTCATTTTGTATTGTATTAAGTTTATCTCTATTTGCATACCGTCAAAACATCATTTTAATCTAATACTTGGTATGTTTTTTGCAGGTATTTTTTTTTAAAAAAAAACATGCCTATTTATTAAGTGCATGCATCCAGTATGCAGCTGTTGAAGGGGAGGTCGGTTCTTCATACAGTAGCCTGTGTCTCTAATAATGTTCTCAGTAAAACCAGCTGTCACCTAAGAAATGGAAAGAGGCCATCTCTGAACTCAGGACAGCAAACAGTGTGGAGTTTCAAGACAGCATTCAAAGACACTAAAGCGCCACCTGGCGGCAGGAGCACCACTAAACACCAATACAAGGCCTTTTTAAAAGGGGCATGTGTATATACATCACGGTCAACGTGTTAAAACTTATTATTATTATTATTATTATTATTATTATTATTATTAGTAGTAGTAGTAGTAGTACGAGTAATAATAATATTAATAATAATAATAAATAATAATAATAATAATAATAATAATAATAGATATGGCTTGTCTATTTTTGTAGAGTCCAGTAAAATACTGCAACATTCATGCTAACCCATATACTCAATAATATGACCATCCTTATCTATTCACTAAAATGTCTCTGCCTGTAAAACTGCTTCTGATATGTTACTCATGAACACATTAACATCAAATAAACGGTGTGTTTGTGAATTCTGTTCTCAGTGCTGTGCTGCTCTACTGTAAACCTCTGTGTTTCTCTTCAGAAAAGGACTTAACAATCGAACTGCAGAGCTAGGATGTGTACATGTGGCAGAGGCGTCCTTGCAGCTTGCATGGTTCTCGAGGTGAAATGAAAGGCATTTCGTAAAGAGGATGGATGTTTCACTCCATTCCTTTCATTCAAGCTTTTCCAGCTTGTTTCATAATAGAAGACCCTTTTAACTGCAGTGCCTTCAATCCCGTGGTAAGCCCTGGTTTTAAAGCCTCATACATCTTTTACACAGAAGCTGGGAGAGCTGGGAAGCCTATCACATCTGATCACATCACAGCTCCTAATTAGTCTACTTTTAACGTTTCATGCCTCTCAAAATGCTCCCTCATCATGAAGCGAGTTTGATAGACCGCGCTGTGTTCCTTACATTGACAGCATGCAAGTGCAATGGCGTTGTGGAGAAAATGAGAACCACAGCCTTTAAAAGAGTTGCAGTTTTCAGTGGATGAAAAAGAAGCAGCAATATTGCAGTCGATGTATCTTTTATAGGACCAACATGAAGGTGATGGAGCTGCAAGCTTCCACACCACAGCAGCTAAAAAGTGCATTCTAATAAGAAACAAGAAACAATTACATTCTAATAAGAAACAAGACCATTAAATAATTGACCTGCCGAATAAATTATGATTGTTTTCTGGCCAGGAATTGTATATTTGAAATGATGTGGTAGCATTGCTGTGTAACCTGTCCTGTTATCTCGGCTCCCGCATGGTGGAAGTTTTCCATTTGCCCTAACAGCTGCGAGGACATTTCATTCCAGATTGTTTGGCAAGGTCCTGTGCAAGTCAGCAGTTATGAGTTTCTCACGCTATGAGAAAATCACAACTGACAACATCATTTCACTTTCCGAAATTCAGATTACAGGAATCAGCAAGTGTCAATAAAGCTGTGTCTTCGAAATGTGCAGCGTCCTGTACCGTCAAATGTTAAGATGATCTCAGCAGAGGTCTGCATTAACTTCAGTAACAAAACTCAGCACAAGTGTAACGAGGCAATCACTGTTCAGGTAAGTGGGAGGTGGGCGGCGCAGACCTCACAGCATGTTATTGTCTATATACAAGTTCTGCTGCAAAGGGTACATACTTTCTCTAGGCTCATTTTCACCCATTAATCGCCACTTGCAAACTGGGAGGGACAGCCCCACCTTGTAATTCGTCTTATAAATGATTCAGTATCACCTTTTGAGATTTTATTTGTAGTTCTCATTACCCAGTATCTGCATGAATAATACATTTAAAGGGTGCACTTTCATGTGAGTTCATATGCTGTGAGGCAATATGTAAAGCATATAATGCTACTTACAACTATACAGCATATATTACTAATCTGCATGGGAACAAACACGATGTGGTAAAATGCATAGTAATGACCACGATACACATACTGTGAATGTCCTGTCACACATTCTCAGAGAACAACAGTTATTCTTCAGCCTTTAAAATACTTTAAAACACTTAGACAACACATTTCCAGCAGAGGGCGCTCATTTGGAATACAGTGCCGCTGTGCTCTGTGTTTTATCTATCACATGGTACTGCTGCGCCGTGGAGCGGAGCAAAGCACAGATGGAGCAAGCTTGTGAAACTAGAGGCAAATCTCACGGTTTCTCGTAAAGCATACACGAAAATAGATTAACCGCTCACGTTTGTTGCAAATTGAAAAGCTGGGGGAAGCAACAAAATATTGCAATGCTGCATGCACGTTGCGCAAATCCAAGATTGTGACCTGCCCTGCCCGTTTACTTCTTGAAAGATCAATGAGTAGAGCGAGGTCTAAAAATGAACTGAACACGAACGAGATGCTGGGAGTCACCACCGCACTTTGGAAACCCTTGAGACACTGAGTGAGTATGTCTATGCTGCTGAAATATGTAGAGTGAAATGTTTATGTTGGGTTTTGCTTATTTGCAGTATCGTGGTGACTGTATTTGTTCAATTTGACAGTTTGGATAAAGAAAGTTTGAACTGATGCGATTTAGTTAATTTAATCTATTATAAATATATACGCGCTGTGTATGTTTGTCGTAGTAAGTTTTTATTTAGCAGCAATCGCAAATAGAAACAGCCGTGTTTTTGATGTGTCCAGATGACATTTAGAATCTAAACAAATTGATTAGGCAGCACATTGTTATATAATGGATAATTGCTAGCTCGAAAATGTGTGTTGTTCACAGACTATGTCGATATAAATTAATTGCATGTTCTCATCATCACCCATTAGATCGAATTATTACATTTTTGCAACAATTCAGTATATTATAATAATGAAAGGTTTTAGATCTGTGTTGCAATGGAGATGTTTCGCTTTTTGATTTTGACAAGTTCGTTGCCAGCCTGCGGTCCATGAAATAACTCCCGGGGAGATACTGGTTCTGGTTTAATAAAATAGATAGCATTTTTAGAATTTCTGTGAGCTGTTTTTAAAAATGAAAAATCAGTTTCACAAAATATGTATCATTTAACTGCTGGATAGCAAAATATAATACTGTTTATTTATTATTATATTTATTATTATTATTATTATTATTATTATTATTATTATTATTATTATTGTTATTATTATTTGTTTTAACCTGGGTACCACATTGATATAACAACCCAGAAATAATACAATAAAATATTGGAAAAAGCAGTCATTTTCATTTACGGTAATTTTAGCATATTCAGGCTGTTCATGCTGTCAGACAAGCAGTATTATTTTGATCAATCAGCATTCACAGCCGTGGGGAATCCATGTAATATAATTACACTTTTCGTAATTGTGATAAACAGAATGACGCAGGAGACTGTTGTAGAAAGACTTCAGTGCCTGTGTTGCTAGGCAATAACAGTGTAATCCCACTCCATTCTTTATACAATGCGTGCATGGCCCTGTGAGATTACGCTTAATTACTAGAGTGCCAGCTCACATTCAAGAAAAGGTGAGAAGCACAAGGAAGGAATACTGTATAGAATGGGGATGAAATGGGAAGTTTCACAAAGGACGAATGGTGCTAGCCTCTACTGTATCACCCACGCTTGCAACACGAGTGAAAACACCAATGATTTCCTTTCGTTTAAACAGGTTCAGTTTTCAGTGCAGTTCAGTACCATGTGTTAATTTACCATTTAATAACATGCGGGATCTCATTTTTAAGAGGGACTTTTTGGCAAGCCGCTGTATATTTGCACATGTTCTGTGTTCATTCACAACAATCAAACACAGGCTGTTGATAGCACACAGTAGAACTCTTTGGAAAGGTCATTCATTCCCAAATTCTGAACATTCTGTTACCTTTGCAGCACACATAAGCTTAGATATTTGGAAGAAAGACATTCTACTAATACTAATTTTCCTTTCAAAGACTGGAATTCTGTAAACATCTACCCATACCCTATCATACATTATCACGTAAAGAAAAACTAAAACCCTTGATTTATTTATTCGTGTTTTGTTTTTTTAAGAACAGTTCCTGTGATTTTCACAGAACATTCTTGCTTTAGGCCTAGCAAGTTTATGTACTTATTTATAGTCTGTATTTAAATAGCATTGTATTCAAACATAATGTGCTGCTGTAGGTATCTGTTCAAACATTGTGGGAATTATTTATAGTTTTATACGTGAGCGAGTGTGCCTTTTAAAAAGATGTTTAGTTTTTTTGAGAGATGGGTTTATTTTACTCATGAGGCATTACTCAGCTGCAATACGGTGGTAGGCTATATTATGCATCTCTTCAGCCAGTTTAAAATGGAAGGATATTTCAGCATTCATCTAAAAAATCCACACCATTGAAATATAGCCATCTGATAGTTAAACGATTCAGTGTAAAAAAAATAAATAAATAAAATAATCCAGCGTACAATTTCTGCTACATAAATGTATTTTTAAATTCATGCCATAAGCAGTAAGAAATTTTGTGACCGGAACCAACTTGATAAAATTAATTACAGTGGACCGAGGCAGATGTGGTGAGGTAGGTCTGCTTGCTTCTTCAGATTACAAAGAAAAATCTGTGCTCAGGCTTTTTTGGAACAAAATGCAGTGACTGTAAAATGTGTTTTAATAATAAATGAAAGCACCAGACAGACAGGCAGGCAGTAAGACTTCCCTTGTTTAAAGCATGTAAGTGCAATGAGGTGAAAGACAAACACCTTTGACTAATATTGTAACACAGCTTTGGCATCCTGCTGGTGCAATTTAGGTTAAGTGTTTGTGTGGCAAACTGTTGGGAACATCACTAGAAAAACCAGGAAGCTTTGCTGGTAAAAGGCACATCTAACTCTACTGAAGTGGCTTGTTTCTTATGATTCCTTATTGCAAAGCTTCTTCCAGATGGGAACTGTTACAAACATACAAAATTGACACCCAGGAGGAGAATGATGCAATGCAATGCAATGTATTGAGAGACTGTGTCGGGTATTCTCAGGTTGGAATGTCACGTTCCATCTAAGAATACTTAGACAGTGTATGAACGTAAAATCATTTTATGTCCTATGATACTACATACTGTAGGTTACATTATTGAATGTTTTTTTTTTTATATATATATCTGACCCAAGGTCAGTGGATTTAGAAAAACAAAGGACTGACACTATTGTTTTGTGCGGCACCTGTAAGTATCAGTCATTTTGTTGTTCTCAAGAGATTCCACTGTTACTGCAGAGTGCTGACACAGGCAGAAGTTTTTTAAAAGTGCACAAGGGTCTGTGTTTCCTATCAGTATGTATAAGGGTCACACTCTTCTTGAAGAGCTGAATCTTCAGAGATTTGCATTGGGTACAGTACAGAGAAGAGGCAGGTCAGCTGAACAACTTCACACCTTGTTTATTTTCCTGGCCGTGACGCTTCTCTGGGCTAGCCTCTCTAAATCATTCATAAGTTCCGAGGCCAGAGATCCCTTCGCTGGACCCGAGAAAGAAAGTTTAAAGCCTGATCTGGAAACAAAGCCCTTATTTGTTGTCATCCTGTTGAATTTGCCAGGGATCATCGGGGAGAGCAGCCAAGAATGCTTTAGATGCTTGTTTTCCATCTCATTTTGAGGCTTATCCTGCTACCAGAAGGACTCTTTGTAACAGAGCAGAGAAAAGCTTGAGGGAAACATGCTTTAGAGGCCGGGTCTGGTTTGCATGTCCGAAGTAGAAAGCACTGTTGGTCTTCAGAAGGAGCGGCTCAAAGTCTTATTCATGCTACTGTAAGTACAAATGCAACTGCTTTAAATAGTTGGATATAATTACATACAGTAGAGCGCAGGCCTCGTTTTTGAAGTGTCCAAAGTGATAGTCTGTTATTTATTTAACCACTGTAACCAAATTAATGAAAGGTGGGGATCAGACTGTTTTCATCTTTTTAAGCACCCTCCATTAAGTTGTTTATTTTATTTTTGTTTTTGACATATTTTAATGCATTCAGTTTATTAACCTGACCCCCTGTAGCCATAGATTTTATCAGAGTCCGTAGATCTCGTGTATTGTCTGTCAGGCTACACACTGTGGTGTGAATGTTTTGGCTTAGGCCTACATTTCCTGGCTTTTGTGAAGTTTTAAAAATATGAACACCTGTCATTTCTGATGTAATAAAACAAAAACAACATGACAGTGTTATCTTTTCATGTAATTAATGTTTTTGATAATAAGTCTTTGCTTAGCTGTACAGTTCCTGACACCAGTTACTACAAAAACATACTGAGGGTAGTTGCTACATATCCTAATGAAGTTCTGCTGGGATTTTAAGTTTCTGTAGCAGTTAGCCTGAATGAATGTGGATTAACCTTTTAATAACATTACCTTAGTGAGACCCCTTCAACATGGGGGGTGGGATACATTTCTTAATATTTAGCTGAAGTGATTAATTCTCTTTTAATCTTTTAACATTTTTTGTAGTTTGTATTTCGTAACCCTGGGGAGTACTTTCAGGGTTACAGAATTCAAGTGTCCCTAGATTAACCTTCCCTATCAGTAAATTACACTTCAACTATAATCTCAAGTGCATTAAAGTAAGAATTGCGTAGAGATCAAATAACTGGTCATAAATAAACTGTGCCAATTAGCCCCAGGCAGGGTTAAAGTGCTTATACCATACCTTTATTTTGCACTGCTTTTTCCATGCTAATACTGTGCATTTACTGTGATTCATCTGATGCGAAAGTTGTTTATTCTGGGACTATTGATAATTATCTGGGCTTTTAGTGATTTGTTATGTCAGTGCCCGTCAGTGTTGTTGACTGCCTGTCTTTTGGCTGCTCAATCATTTTGCTGTCTGAATGCAGTTTTAGTTATTAAATACCTATCATGCAATTAATGTAGATAATATTTGAACAGTGGTTCTCAAGAGTCTAGTTCTGAATGTAATCTAGTATCATAGGAATGTTTCTCCATCAAATATTCTAACCTTAACTCTAATTAAATACCTGTTTACCTTTGAATGACGGCACATATTTTGAACGTTATGTTTGTCTACTGTACTGGACTTAAACTTGATCTCGCTAGATTTGATTCAGGACTGGAGATAATCTGGGCTATGGATCAAGTACCTTGCTCTGTCTCAGTGTTAAAATATTTATACAAAAATGTCGCTCTGTGCCTTAATACAGGGAGTCAATACTAATGGTCACAGCTGCATGTACATCAGCATATGCTTTATGAAATGTACAATTTCTTCTCTATAGAATCTGTCATATATAACAACGGGACTGTATGCTTTTTCTGGTCCACTTTTCCGAATACAGTATATAAATGTAATTGATTTTAGAAAGCCTTATGTTTGTGCATAATGCAGTAATAGTAACACACTGTAGCACAGGACAATAGGGTAAGTAGTCCACTTTATGTAGATGTGGACTCAATAAAGGACCAGAAATCCACAAGATATATTGCTTATATAGTGAAGAGGACAGATCATTGACCACTCTGTGCAAGGAACAGTTCTCTCTTCACAGAGCTAGTCATGGAGACTGCAGAGATGCTGAGCGATTCTAATACTTCCATGTAAGGGAAGTGCTCAATTGGGCTTCCACCCTCCCTGAGACGCGGGATTCGGTTCAGTGCATGGCCTTTGCTAATCTGCTGGGCGGTCCCATTGAGAATGAGCTGTTAATAATTTCACCAATGTAGACAATGTTCACAAGACTTTCCTATTCTTATAGCTGTTTGGTCTTCCTACAGGCTGCAGTGGAACACTGCTAGTCCTACTTAAAATACAAGTTAAACACATAACAAACACAGTGCGTCTTCCACTTCCACAAGGGGAGTGCAGTGTACTGCAAACAGTTTGTAGTTTTAAAATGCTGACTTTCATTTGTTGAAATACAAATTGGGATTGTGAGCTTTTTAGAATGTTGGTGAATCTGCGTCTAGAAGGTTTAATACGTGAAAGAGAATCGGCATGAAACTGTATTGGTTTTGCTTGCTGTGCACTATTAATTCATGATGCAATAAATCAATTTTGATGAATTATCACAAAAAGTAATGTGGAGTGCAAATTACCATAGATGCGTTCTATCTGTATATACTAGTACAGCACTCTTGGCACATTCAGATGCTCGTTATTCTGTCACATCATTCCCCGCAGGTTTCAATGCTCAGTGCAAAGCTGGTGTGCTGCACTACAATCAGCCTTGATATTTATAATGATTTGAAGAGTGCCTTTAATTTTCAAGTAGAGCTATGCTGGTGAGTTTGCTGCAACTACATCTAGCCTTGAAATAATTATAATGGAAATTAAAAGTGTCATCTCGGTACATTACTAGTACCTTTCAGAAGGGTATCTATAAATATATATATATAATATATATTATATATATATATATATATATATAATTAATCATACTAATACGCAATTGGCTTCCTCCTCGTTTACACCCAGGATTCTCAGCACCATATGTCGGTGTATGTGTGTCTGTTTAATTCAAACCTGACATGAAAAGAAACGTGCTTGTTCCTATGAACAATAAATGCTGCTTGCTTAGTGTCTGTCTGCAAGACACAAGGATGTGGGAGGCATGCAACAGACAAACAGCCCTGCCTTGTGTGTAACCTACTTTTCAGGCTGATATGTGAAAGACCTGCTTAAATCCGCTCTGACGCTCTGTCAGGGTTTCCTGGAAAACAAACTCAGAGTGTGCCTTATCTACTGCAGGCTGCAAATGTAAGAAACCGCCAGGCTGCAGGTGCAGGCTGCAAGACCGTACCAAACAAGCTGAGTCTTTGAGATTTACACCAGGGCTTTGCAAAGCAACCCCGGGCTGCACACACACGCCCTAAGAACAGAAAGAAATGTGCGCTTCAGACCTTTCAAACATAGGTGTGTAGAGTGTCTCTTCTCTGGAGAGAGTGCTGAACATAATTAAGGTAATTATGTTTTATGCAACGAAGAGATACCTATTCCATAGCTTCATTGAAATGTAATGGTAATAATACCCTCCACCCACCTGTGCTCCACATGCTGTCTGACCAGCAGAACAATCCAGCATTCAAAAGAAAATTGGATGGTCATTTTTGCCTTGTTATTTAGTCTTTGCAGAAAGTAGTCTCCTGTCAGTGTTTTCACTCAGTATATTCTCTAAAAGAATAATTGAGCTGGTATTTCAGGGAAGCCAAATATTAGGTAATGTCCACACCAACCAAAATAAGACCGTATGTTGTTCAATGGAGAGAAGAGTGTGCGACACCTTCCCTACAAAGCAGCCATAGATGATCATTCCATGGCACAGTTACGCATTGGTCTGTCTCCAAGCAGGGAGCTATCCATCATACACAGAGTGACTTCCTTGCTGGCAGCCTGTCTATAAAGCCCTGGAAAGACTGACCAATGCGATCAACTGTAAATACAGTATAATCGTAAATCTCAAAACTACTCACTTCTAAATCTTTTGTAGTCATTTTTGTATTACTTTAGTATTAATACATGTTAATTTGGATGCATATGCTGTTTTTTTCTGTCTTTATGTGAACGAAAAGACACACATTTGCCCTTTTTCCAATTGGAAATAGTGATATTTTGAAATATCACTGTCCTGGTCACAAAAGCCTCCTTTTTCTATACTTTTGAGGCATAAGCAATTAGGAAATAACACTTACTACCCAGGAACAAAACAAAAAAAAATTGTTACACGGTGTAATCATACTGCTCAAAAACCATGCAAGAAAATACCCAACACCCTTCATGATGAGCAGTGTGTCAGAGGTGTTCATTGAAATAATCATTGCACCATAATCATTCAGGTCACTGGAAGCTTTTTGTAGTGTTTTTCTTTCACTATCCCTCAACTGTTTAATATCACTCTGTGACAGGATGACAGAGGGCTAAGGCTCAGAGACAATGTAAAGTCAAAAATAAAGTTCTTTATTAAATAAAATAATCAAAAAAACAGGCACAAGGGCCAACAAAAAGAGGTTCAAACACAAATAATCAAAGTGAACTTACAAAATAAACGGTCAGGATCCAAGTCTTATAAAACAAGACACTCCTTTCTTCTAGACACAAAAACTCTCCAACACAAAGCAAACTCCCAAACAGAAAAAAAAAAACCTCCCAGCCAGGGTCTGTCCCCTGGCTTTTATCCCCCGTGGCTGGAGCCCAATTAATCAATAATTACTAATCATTCAATTAGAACGCCAGCCACATTCTCACATGTTTCCTGGCAAGGAGGAATTTACCCCCGTCCCTGCCAGTTCCAAACACATTCATATAGACGGGGCAGTTCCCCGTCACATACCCCCCCCCTGCCAGTTCCAAACACATTCATATAGACGGGGCAGTTCCCCGTCACACGCTCTTACTCCTTTTTATTGTACTTACTCAAATAGTGTGTTTTTTGTTATCTGGACGTAGACCTATCCGTCAAAGAGTCTTTATTGGAGTAGGGGCCAGAGCCATGTAGTGATTACCTCTGTATTGCCAGCAATACAAAAGCAAACTGTACCCACAGTAGGTGTTCACTAGATAACGCTGGCCTGAGTAAAAGGACCCTCTTGCTGATATAGCCATTACATACGTCAGTGGCTGGCAACTGAAAGAGTAAACTTGCAGTTCTGTTCAGGGCGGCTGGTGAAACAAACACTACTTGTTATGGCAACTGCAGGAGGGGAGGACGAGGGAAAAGGAACCGTAAATACCAGCATTAATTCCCCAGAAGCAGAGTTTGCAAGTCTCAGAGTTTCTTTACTTTGTATGACAAAAGATGTGGCAAGGATAAAAATAAACACTCCACTGGTTTAAACTACCTTTAAACAGAGATAGCAGAGTGCGGTTGAATTTTATGCTGTTTGCTGAATAATGGTTAAACCATCCGTTTGTTTTAAAAGCACACTCCATAGCCCCATTTGATAACAGTTGGCCCCTGACAGTAAGATAAGGTAGTTTATAGATAGTAGATCTAGGTATATATATATATATATCTATATATTATAGATATATTTATTTTAGCAAAAATATAATGTAGATCCAACACCTATTTCTTTGTGTTTGTAAGCTCAAACCACAGGGTATATTCAGTTCGCATCAACGTAAGAGCATAATAATAACCGAAAGGAGCCACGAAATCGGAGCATATATTATTAGCGAAATAAGTCAACACTACCCCTGGGTGTGCGACCAGTCTATAAGAGGATTGCAGCTCTCCACACCTTACTTTCCAGTACACTAGTAGAAAAGACTCAGGGGCGTAGACTAGACCTCGCCAATACATCCGATATATAACCAGGTAAACGACATGTGGGAAATAGAGTTTGTTCAAATGCTTGTAGGTTTGAGATGTTATAGGACACTGAACGGTCGTATATCCAAAGTGACGGTTTAAGAGGACTTTTGCAGGGTTAAAGATGTAACACTACCCCTTAATATCAGCGGAACCCTAGAGGGTTTAGTTTTCGTCGACAACACATTCTTCGTTACCTAGTAAAACTTTACCCGTACTAGATTAACGAACTACTACATCGTACAGGGCATACCCTTTTACTAACAAAAAGATCGACACCAACAACATTTACAACTTTTGATGTCCTAACAGTTGTCACCTCAGTCACGTTGTCTTTGTTACCAAAGAAATCAAACTCGATCAAAATTGAGCATCTTGTTCAGATACTGTATATAGCTACATGCCAGCAGAGTGCCAGACGAAATACTGAAATGTAGTTGAGAGGTTGTCTTTGTGCAGATTCGATTACACGCTTTAGCAGTTTTCCCTTTTACTGTCATTATAAGCTGAATTTCCAGTAGTGTTCACACTTGATTTAAAGGAGGATGTTTGTTTTTTTGTGGTTGCTGTAATCCTTTATTAAGATCAGATTTGCTTTAAAGAAAACCGGTAATTGTTCAGAAAAAAATGTCTTGGATTTTCTGTAGCATTAACGAAAAGATGGATTTCAACTTTTAAGTTTTGTTACTGTATACTGCTTACTAGTAGGTGATTTTCATAACAGGGAAGCAAAGTATGCAAATGAGGGGGGTAACTGTTGTCAGCTTGTGGGCGTGCTTTAAACTGAATAATGCAAAACTATTCATTGGCTTTGGTTTACTGGATACAATCTACCTTGAACCAAAATTGACTAAATGGATTCTTTGTGTAAAACAGTTAGTTTTGATACTAAAATGAACTCCTGCTGAATACAACAAAATGAGTGAACACAAAAGCAAGAGTACCTTTCATTATAACGTATATAAAACAGTGACATTTGAAATAGAAGTAGCACTAACTGGACTCTTCCCTTGATCAAAACTGTTACCTGTGGCATTTCAGTCGTAGGAAAGGGTACATTGCATTACCAGAGCATCTTCAGAACAATACCAGTATAAGGTGGTGCAACAGCGAAGCGAGTGGAAAGAATGCAGTATTCAGTGTTCTAGTTCTTGGTGTTGTCGGAAATGTTTTTCTAAAGCGGTGTAATATGAGTCACGTAGCACCTTTCAAGTAGAAACTGTACTGAACAGAGTTTAAACAGCAGTCTCGAATGGGCCAGGTCTTCAAGTACGTTTGTTATGTAGTGAACAGTTACGCCATATGGGGGAGGGGGGGCAACTTTAAGCTTTTTTTTTTGTTTTTCAGATACCAACTTAATCCAGGAGCATTTTCTGTGATTTATTTCCTATATATTATTATTTTTTTTTTATAAATCATACCATAACAAAATGACCAGCACAGGACAAACAGGCAAGATAAATAATGTTGTTTTATAAAATAAGATCTACTTACCCCTGCAATGATTGTTTTTGTAAACTTCTTATTTTTCTTCTTTTTTTATATTTATTAATTTACTTATTTTAACTAGCAACATTATTTTTATGTTCAAATGCCACATTTAATTATCAATACATTGATTAAAAGGGGGGGGGATTTGGTAATTTTTTTTGAAAAATTATATTTGTTATTACCCGGAATGGAAAATCAGTAGCCCCCCCCCCCCCCACCCCCCCCCCCCCCCCCCCCATCGCTATAGTGACACTATATTTGACTGAGATATGGACGGGTATATTTTGAGAGCCAGTTGTCCTTGTTTGTTATGAAAAAAACTAACAATTGTGTGATATGACTCAACTGTGTCCTTCAGAAACAGAATAAGGCTTTAATTAAGCTGTAGTTCCCATGCTTGACTGAAGGTGCCAGTACTATATATACAAATAAATACTGCAAAATCAACATACCAGATCAACCTTTCGAAAACTTCTGCTGAATTGTAAGTGAATTATTTAATGCAGTTATAGTATATATTCTTTGAACTCAGTCTTTTGGTGCATGGAATAACAGATGATTCATTCCAGAATCGGTTATAGTGCTTGTTTTTGTGCAGCAGTAAAAAGGGTTTAATATGAATGTCTGCAATGCTTCAGTAAAAGGTTTACCTTCTATGAAGTAAAAAAAGAAACCATATGCAGTTTCATATTAAATTTGCATATCAGCAACCCATTGACTACATACTGAGGTTTTAAGAGGAAGGAAGGTCTTTGAAATGTGATGCATTTGTATCATGAAACTGTGGGAGGCCAACCCTTTGCATTTGCTGGATAACAATACCTATTGCATATAAGTACGGGATGCTCCATATAGGTTGCATGGGTACTTTGGAATTCCTGACATTTTATCAAAACCTCTAATGACCCTTTTACAGCATCTAATGTTGTGAGAAAGAGCTCAGTCCGCATATCAGCCATGTTAATTCCTGGTCATAATTGGTAAAGTCACCTGGACAACTTAATCCTGCAAAAAGCATGCATATGGGGCTTTTTTGTGTGAGTGTCCATTAAAGGATCGGGGAGTGCAATCTGTGGCTGATGAAGACTTCCTTACTAATACTTCTCTCTCTCTCTCTCTCTCTAATCTGTGTGCTGTTAAGATCTGGTTTAGTTACAGTATCAATTACGCAGAAAAGTATGTCAGGATGCTTCTGATTTATACAAATCAAGTTGCAATCACAATTCCAGTAGATCATTGTAGTGTTTGGAACCAGTAAGTCTGTTGCAGAAGATTTGGCACAATTATTTTATTTCTTTATTTATTTCATTTATTTGCAGCGT